>NC_084623.1:16878245-16893245 GCF_033978795.1 Nerophis ophidion
CTTCACAGCAGCTCAGACGAGGCACCAAGCAGTGTGGCCGGGAAGCGTTTCCACAGACGCGGAAGGAGATTTTCACAACAAAAAGTTCTAAAGCTTAGTGATGTATAGAATAGAATAGAAAGTACTTCATTGATCCCTGGGGGGAATTCAGCAAATATCAGATTGTAGGTGGATTTCTTTCGTACCCTTCGCGTTCATATTTCACTTTGTTGCATTTTTGTTGCGTTACACTTGATTGTAAAATATGTTGATTGAAAGGGGGTGTGACATTCATATTTTTTCAATATTCAGTGTTTTATCGTTCATAGAAAAATTTTAAATTCCATTTCGTTTATTAAGGTGGTATGTCATAACGTTTTTAGCATTCAATCAGACATTATTGTGAGGTTTTGTATTAGTGTACCTAAAAATAGATATACCAGCCCCCAGACACATTTTTTTTCTCTAAATGTAGCCCCCGAGTCAAAATAATTGCCCAGGCCTGGTTTACACCCTCGTCAAATGGTATGAAACCATGTGTTAATCACAAAGATTATAATTTTTTATTCAGCACATAATTCTTAGGCTTAGGTCAGGCTGATGAGAATAAAAGTACTAATCAAATATACTGCATAAGTAGGGACTCACAAATAACTGATGAAAAATATATTTACTGGAAAATAAAGGAATATGAGCCGCTACTTTTATTTCCCTCCACTTTGAACTCTGTGGCTTTTAAAAAAAAAAACAGTGCGGCTAATTTACAGATTTTTCTTCGCTGACGGCCATAAAGCAAATATTTTTCTCAAAACACAAGCAAATACATTGAAAAGGTGTGATTTTGTTTCTGCTATCGCGCCCTCTTTTGGACGAGTGTAAACGACTGCACTATTTTCTTTTGTTTGTGTGCTTTGAACCAGAAGTACAAGTGCTGCTCCGTCTTCTAGGCATCCATAATGTTCTACTTCTATGGATTTTTAATTAATCACTCCCAGCTACGTTTGTAAGTTTTACAATATAACTAAAACAGCACATGGAAGCACGCTGGTACAGGGGTTAGTGCGTGTACATCACAATACGAAGGTTCTGGGTTCGATCTTGGGTTCGGGATCTTTCTGTGTGAAGCTTGCATGTTCTCCCTGTGACTGCGTGGGTTCCCTCCAGGTACTCCGGCTTCCTCCCACCTCCAAAAATACGCACCTGGGATAGGTTTATTGGCAACACTAAATTGGCCCTAGTGTGTGAATGTGAGTGTGAATGTTGTCCGTTTATCTGTGTTGTTGGCCGCGTGATGAGGTGGAGACTTGTCCAGAGTGTACCCCACCTTACGCCCGAAGCAGCTAAGATAGGCTCCAGCACCCCCCGCAGCCCCAAACGGGACAAGCGGTAGAAAACGGATGGAATTCTTAGTTACTTAACCGTCTCATGTGTGATGTCTGGAGTGTTTTCATGCATATGTATACGTGCTATCGTAACGTAATGAAGGTAGTGTTGTTGGCATTAGCTAATATGCTAACACGTTTACGAGTAGCTGTGTTAGTATTTTTAACTTACAATGACATTCTTTATGTATTGTTTCAGTTTCGTAAACTCACCAACATGTCACTGTGAATATTGTGTCTAGCTGATTGGAGAGGTCGCTTCCGCAGCTAGTGGGTCCGTGACGATGACTTTTGTTTTGTTTGAACATTCGTTTTACTGCCGAGTTACAGACACTGTTTGGTAACCATTAAGGTACGAAAATAAACATTTACAAAATGTTTGTGTAAATAACTTGTTTCACAACGTATATAACTCCGGCTTATAGTCCGGTGCAACTAATATTTGGAAGAAAAAAAAAATCCTCCAAAATTTCATGAGCGGAGTCTGGAAAATATGATACATCTGAATAATGGGTCCTAGCCTCGGCAAAACTCCATATTTTAGTGAAGGTTTGCACTCTTTGAACACAATATAAAGTGCTATACAGTAGTATATCCAACAAACATAGCAAGGGGGTTATGGATCAACATTCTCTTTAAAAACAAGTTTTGATTGATTGATCAATTGAAACTTTTATTGGTATATTGCACAGGACGGTACATATTCCGTACAATTGACCACTAAATGTTAACACCCGAATAAGTTTTTCAACTTGTTTAAGTCGGTGTCCACTTTAATCAATTCATGGTAGTTAAAACAAGCTGCTCTGCAAACATGCACACACATAAACAACTTTAACACTGTTACTAATATGCGCCACACTGTCAACCCACATCAAACAAGAATGTCAAACACATTTCGGGAGAACATCCGCACCGTAACACAACATAAACACAACAGAACAAATACCCAGAACTCCTTGCAGCACTAACTCTTCCAGGACGCTACAATAACATCTACGGCTTTTGGAGCTCAGTGCACAACTGCACACACAACAATAAGGAGACAAAGCAGAAGAACGAAGAAGAGACATGGCGACGACAAGTAGGAAGAAGAAATGCGCTTGCAAGTTCCAAAATGATTGGAAAAATTTAATTTCATCCAGGACAGCTCGAAAGGGAAGGGGTATGCTGCCTTAACTCCGCCCCCAAAACTCCACGCCCTCAACAACCCCCCATCTCCTGAATTTGGAGGTCTCAAGGTTGGCAAGTATGCAAGAAAAACAATATGCACGGCATATTTGGTTTGATCTAAAAGTTTGTAAAGCGAAAAGTTTGCAAATAAAGGGCTTTGAAAAAGAAGGTTCCACTGTACTGTAATAAATATGGTAGCTGCTGTACTCACTATTGTGACAGACTGCATGTACAAACCCCGTTTCCATATGAGTTGGGAAATAGTGTTAGATGTAAATATAAACGGAATACAATGATTTGCAAATCCTTTTCAACCCATATTCAATTGAATGCACTACAAAGACAAGATATTTGATGTTCAAACTCATAAACTTTTTTTTTTTTTTTCAAATAATTAACTTAGAATTTCATGGCTGTAACACGTGCCAAAGTAGTTGGGAAAGGCATGTTCACCACTCTGTTACATCACATTTTCTTTTAACAACATTAAATAAACGTTTGGGAACTGAGGAAACTAATTGTTGAAGCTTTGAAAGTTGAATTATTTACCATTCTTGCTTAATGTACAGCTTTAGTTGTTCAACAGTCTGGGGTCATGTTGTCGTATTTTACGCTTCATAATACGCCAAACATTTTCGATAGGAGACATGTCTGGACTGCAGGCGGGCCAGGAAAGTACTCACACTCTTTTACTACGAAGCCACGCTGTTGTAACACGTGGCTTGGCCTTGTTTTGCTGAAATAAGCAGGGGTGTCCATGATAACGTTGCTTGGATGGCAGCATATGTTGCTCCAAAACCTGTATGGACCATTCAGCATTAATGGTGCCTTCACAGATGTGTAAGTTACCCATGCCTTGGGCACTAGTACACCCCCATACCATCACAGATTCTGGCTTTTGGACTTTGCACCTATAACAATCCGGATGGTTATTTTCCTCTTTGTTCCGGAGGACACCACGTCCACAGTTTCCAAATATAATTTGAAATGTGGACTCGTCAGACCACAGAACACTTTTCCACTTTGCATCAGTCCATCTTAGATGAGCTTAGGCCCAGCGAAGCCGGTGGTGTTCCTGGGTGTTGACGATAAATGGCTTTCGCTTTGCATAATAGAGTTTTAACTTGCACTTACAGATGTAGCGACCAACTCTAGTTACTGACAGTGCTGTTATGAAGTGTTCCTGAGCCCATGTGGTGATATCCTTGACACACTGATGTCTGTTTTTGATGCAGTACCGCCTGAGGTAACAAAGGTCCGTAATATCATCGCTTACGTGCAGTGGTTTCTCCAGATTCTCTGAAACTTTTGATGATTTTACGGACCGTAGATGGTAAAATCCCTAAATTACTTGCAATAGCTCGTTGAGAATTGTTACTCTAAAACTGTTCGACAATTTGCTTACAAATTGGTGACCCTCGCCCCATCCTTGTTTGTGAATTATCTAGCATTTCATGGAAGCTGTTTTTATACCCAATCATGGCACCCACCTGTTCCCAATTAGCCTGCACACCTGTGGGATGTTCCTAATAAGTGTTTGATGAGCATTCCTTAACTTTATCAGTATTTATTGCCACCTTTCCCAACTTCTTTGTCACGTGTTGCTGGCATCAAATTCTAAAGTTAATGATTATTTGCACCAAAAAAATGTTTATCAGTTTTAACATCAAATATGTTGTCTTTGTAGCATATTCAACTGAATATGGGTTAAACATGATTTGCAAATCATTGTATACCGTTTATATTTACAGCTAACATAATTTCCCAACTCATATGGAAACGGGGTTTGTAATTAGTAATAAACATGTTAACTTTGAAGCAGCTGCAACAACGGATCAGCAGAATTTTATATTGTCTGTCAATTATTCGTGCCCAGTAGGCCACTTAAAAAAATTGCCTATGCTCCCCAAAACCACTAATTGCAAACTAGGGACTGATGGCGCGATGATGCTGAACAGAAAGTCAGATGCTAAGGACTACTCCACAAAACAGAACTATTACAAAACAATTGTAATTACATATCGAAAATATCACTTTTATTCTTGATCTGGCCATCCATTACACCTTTTGGATCCTGATAGGGCCGCAGTTGAAAATACAAAGAAGGTTGGAATTGACATTACACACATAATAGACTAACAATTTCTTCCTCAGTGTGACTTTCTCCTCTTTCTTGTTTGTACATAGAACAGCACATGAAAGGATATAGAAAATTGATTGCATGATTAACAGCGTACTAAGGACACATTTTCAACGCGTTCATTTATCCCGTGTGATCAGTTGATCACATTGCATGTGCAGTCATTAAAAATAAGTATTTTTTTATTCAGTTATTTAAAAAAAAAAGTGTAAAGGCCTGTTGTCAAATATGCCAGTAAATACAATTTGGCTTATTAATCAATCAAATTGTTTGATTTCTAAAATATCAATTAACATGTTTTTTGCCTGGAAATGTGAATGAACATCAACTTGATAGTTTTTTAACAATCAATCTTAGAGAGATGTTTACAACATGACAAGGCACTATGAAGAATATTCACCCTTTTAATTAGTCAGTTTTGACTCCATCACAATGCTTTTCATCGATGCCATTTAATAGTCTACAACAGGGGTCAGCAACCCGCTGCTCTTTAGCACCGCCCTAGTGGCTCCCTGGAGCATTTTTAAAAAAGGATTATAAAATGGAAAAAGATGGGGGGGGAAAAACAATGTTTTTGTTTTAGTATGTTTTTTGCTTGAGGTCAAACATGGCACAAACATTCCCAATTGTTTTAAAGCCCACTGTTTAATAAGTTTGTGTGGATGCTTCACTGATGAGCGTATTTGGTGAACGTCGTTTTGTCCTACTAATTTCGGCGTAGGGCTGGGCGATATGGCCTTTTATCAATATCTCGAGATTTTTGGGCCATGTCAGGATACATCATATATATCTCGATATTTTGCCTTAGCCTTGAATTAACATTTGATACGTAAAATCACAGCAGTATGATGATTCTATGTGTCTACATTAAAACGTTCTTGTTCATACTGCATTAATATATGCTCATTTCAAACTTTCATGCAGAGAGGGAAATCACAACTAACAATTTAACAAAACTGTATTTATTAAACAGTGGCACAAACATTCATGTCATTTCAAAACAGAAAGTGCAAGGTTTTCAGAGACATTTTAAAACAAGCTATGAGTGCACTTTTGTGCATGATGTCACTAACATGACATATAAAAACAACACTAAATTAAAGTGCACTTTTTGTACAGACCGCCACTACAATCGATAAAACAAATAAAGTGCATGTAACGGTCTTCCTGCCGTCTTCGTGTGGGTTGCGGGGACACCTGACACATGACTCATCATAGCAGCATTGATTTATTGTTTCAACATTTCTGTTGTCACTTGGGCCTTTTGTCGAGTCACTTTTCAGTGCGCTTCTTTGGCTTGTCTGCTGCCGCTGCACGCCTTTCGGCGTCCGGAGCTTGCGTCCGCTGCGGGGGTGCGTTATCGCTCTAGTGGTTTGGTTTGTCGTGCTCTGGTCTGCTGGCCGATGTTTCTTCCTCCGTGCTGCTCTCCCTGGTCGCTCCTCCCTCGCCCTTTTTATATTCTGCCAGCAGATAGACAGATCGTGAGCCGGTGTGTCGTACACGCACCTGCATTAGATTGCCGCTGCAGTGTCGCTCCGCGTGCGTCACGCCTCCTCTTGCCGCCGCATGTCCCGCCTCCCGGCCTCCAGGTGGACCCGCGCTGCTGCTTTCCGCCCGTTGTCGGCCCGTCGGCGGTGTCTCTCCACAGTGCACTTTTGTGCATGATGTCACAAAAGATATTTCAATAAGTGTTAAATAAAAAGCTGCATAAGAGGAAATCAAATAGCAGTGCTGCTACTTTTTGTAGCAACGCTTTTGCCGCATAATTATTCAACATATTCCCGCTTGAAGCCAAACCACCGCCAGACGATGCACCCCGTGCTGTTTCTCTTGGGAATTAATTCTTCCTTCATTTGTTACCAGATTGGCACCTCCTCTCTCTCGTATTACCACTCGCACCACTCCGCTAGCATCACAGCTAATGTTACCCATGTTGCTACCACTCTGCTCGGAGAGGGAGTGTGACGTTGCACGTGTGATGTATGTAAGAAGGTGCGCTTGTTTACGTCTCTGTGAGAAGGAGAGACAAGAAAGATTGGGAAACACATGCAGTGTAATACCCGCAGCTAAAAGCAACTGTGTGAGAACATATACTCGAATATCACGATATAGTCATTTTCTATATCCAAAGAGACAAACCAGCCCTATTTCGACGGTTCTAGAATTCACCATAATGTGGACTGTGATACAACTGTTTACATGTAAAATCTTCCACTCCTTTGTCTCATTTTGTCCACCAAAGGTTTCATGCTGTTGTTGGAGTGCTTATCAGGCTATTTAGGCTAGCTGTATTTCCATATTGCATCATTATGCCTCATTTGTAGGTATATTTAAGCTCATTTAATTTCCTTTACTTTCATCCTCTTTATATACAATTTTTAGTTTTGCATGTCTCATGATATACTAGCTGTATGTAATATTGACTGCATTTCAGATAGTTGTTTGTGTGCCGTGTTGTTCCAGACCACAGCAAACGTTACCTAGCTTGCCAAAGATTGTAACAAATCTAATAAAAGAAGACAGCCTGCCGTTTCCTTTAACTTGGACACACACATGTATACCTTTGGCCATTAAAAGACAGTAATTTCCAGGAGTTATCTCACCTTCTGAGTAGCCTCTGATTTACTAATGGTTTCTATTGCTAAAATGTGCAGAATAAACCTTTCTGTCAATGAAGATTTGCTTGTGCCCATGACATAGTCATTTTGATAGTAGGCTATTATAGCTAATAACGACACTTACATCATGTGTTGCCCTCATTAATAGACTTACATATGGCTTTTCATTTTTTGCGACTCCGGACAGATTTGATTTTTGTATTTTTGGTCCAATATGACCCCTGGTCTAAAATCTTGTACATAATCTAGTTCCACATAGTTTTTGGTCAATGCAGTCCCTCTCTTCTGTTCTTCTCCATCCATTCATTTCCTACCGCTTATTCCCTTTCGGGGTCGCGGGGGGTGCTGGCGCCTATCTCAGCTACAATCGGGCAGAAGGCGGGGTACACCCTGGACAAGTCGCCACCTCATCGCAGGGCCAACACAGACAGACAACATTCACACTCACATTCACACACTAGGGCCAATTTAGTGTTGCCAATCAACCTATCCCCAGGTGCATGTTTTTGGAAGTGGGAGGAAGCTGGAGTACCCGGAGGGAACCCACGCATTCACGGGGAGAACATGCAAACTCCACACAGAAAGATCCCGAGGCTGGAGTTGAACCCAGGACTGCAGGACCTTCGTATTGTGAGGCAGACGCACTAACCCCTCTCCCACCGTGAAGCCCTATTGATTATTACTCTGCATCTAAATCTTAAAATCAGTTACAGTTTTCAGACCGTTCTTTCCTCTGATGTTATGAAAGGATTAAGCAAGTCTTTAGCAGTTGTAGCAGGACACAAAAGGCGTCTTTCATGTAATATGTCATGGGTGCGACGCAGGATGTTGCTTTGTAATCTTGACTCGGCATCAGTAAGGTCACAAAGTGTCGTGAAGACATTGCATATTCTCAGAATCTCACTTAATTCACAGCTGAGGTGTCAATGCCCGGGGGCCATTCGTGGCCCGCAACTTCATTTTTTTTGGCTCGCCACTCATTGTAAAGACAAAATAATAAATATTCCGGATCAAAACACTACACACCAAAAAAATATTCACGCAATTGTAGCAGACATCACGTGTGAATGCTGAAATTTGCAAGCCGCTGAAATGCGCAAGTTGAACTTAAATTCTAATGTTAGCTTGCTAACAGTTAAAATGTGTCCAAGTCATATAACTAAGAAGGGTATGCATGTAAATGTAGCTAAAAAAAAGTTAGCATGTTTACTGTTAACACGTATGAAGTACCAAGATATATAACTCTGAGGTGTAAAATTGTTACCGTGCTATTGTTAGTATGCTAGATTGCTAATGTTAGCATGCTAACAGTTAACATGTGTCAGGTGCTAAGTTATAGGAGTCTGAGGTGTTTGACTGTAAAATTGGTTAATATAGGTTACTGTGCTAATGTTAGTAATAGGGCTGCGAAACTTTGGGTGTCCCACGATTCGATTCAATATCGATTCTTGGGGTCGCGATTCGATTATAAATCATTTTTTCGATTCAACGCGATTCTCGATTCAAAAACTATTTTTTTTTTCGATTCAAAACGATTCTTTATTCATTCAATACATAGGATTTCAGCAGGATCTACCCCAGTCTGCTGACATGCAAGCAGAGTAGTAGATTTTTGTAAAAAATATTTTATAATTGTAAAGGACAATGTTTTATCAACTATTGCAATAATGCTAATTTGTTTTAACTATTAAACGAACCAATCTTTGTGAAACCATGGACGCAGTGTGTTGTCAAGCTTATGAGATGCGATTCAAGTGTAAGCCACTGTGACACTATTTTTCTTTTTTACTTTTATAAATGTCTAATGATAATGTCAATGGGGGATTTTTAATCACTGCTATGCTGAAATTATAACTAATATTGATACTGTTGTTGATAATATTCATTCGTGTTTCACTACTTTTGGTTTGTTCTGTGTCGTGTTCAATTGCTCTCTCTGTTTATTGCAGTTCTGAGTGTTGTTGGGTCAGGTTTGGTTTAGGAATTGGATTGCATTGTTATGGTATTGCTGTGTATTGTTTTGTTGGATTGATAAAAAAAATAAAATTAAAAAAATCGGTTTAAAAAAAAAAAAGAAGAGAATCTATTCTGAATCGCACAACGTGAGAATCGCGATTCAAATTCGAATCGATTTTTTTCCAAACTCCTAGTTAGTATGGTACAATGTTAATGTTAACCTGCTAAGCGTTAACATATGTCAGGTACTAAATTATAAGACACTACAGTGTTCGGCTGTAAAATTGGCTAAAACTTTAGCAGGCTAACTGTTAGCAAGTTAAGTACTAAGTCAAGTGACTGAGGTGGTCGGCTGGAAAATTGGCAAAAAAAAAGTTATCACGTTAATGTTAGCATTGCAGCATGGTAATGATAGCATGCTAAAAGTTAGCATTTGTCAAGTACCAAGTTATATAAGTCTGAGGCGTTTGGCTAAAATATTGGCACAACGAGTTAGCATGCCAGAATGCCAACGTTAGTATGTTAACAGTTAGCATTTGTCAAGTACTAAGTTATGACTGAGGTGTTTGGCTGCAAATTTGGCTAATAAACTTGGCATGTTAATGTTAGCAGTCTAGTATTTTAACATTAGCATGCTAACAGTTGGCATGCGTCGAGTACCAAATCATATGACTTGGTTCTTGACACATGCCAAGTGTATGCATGTAAAATTGGCTAAAAAAGTTAGCATGTCAACAGTTAGCATGTATCAAGTTCCAAGTTATATGACTCTGGAGTGTTCGGTTGTAAAATTGCCTAAAAAAGTTACCGTGATAATGTTAGTATGCTAGAATGCTAATGTTAGCATGCTAACAGTTAACATGTGTCGAATACCAAGTTATATGAATCTGAGGCGTTTGGCTGCAAAATTGGCTTAAAAAGTTTGCATGCTAACGGTTAGCATGTGTCAAGTAACAAGTCATATGACTCTGAGGTGTTGGCCGCAGATTTAGCTAAAAAAATAAACCTGGTAATATTAAAATTCCAGCATGTTAACTTGAACATGTTAACCATTAGCATGTGTCATGTACCAAGTTATCTGAGTCTGAGGCTGCAACACTGGCTAAACAAGTTATCATGTTAATGTTAGTAATGCTGCCAGGGCCAATCAGAGGCCACGATACTGAACAGTCTCGGTCTTGTCGAGTGGCCAATACTAGGTTAGTATTGGTATTTGTACTTCATTAAGCCATTTTTATGCTTGGAAATGCTTATTTTTACGTTTCTAGCATATAGTGATTGAGCAATATTGCATTGGTTTTAGTATCTCCAATGTACAAAATGTACTGTATCAAAGTGGCCCTTGCATCCTTGAAATTTTTTTGGGGCCCTCACTGGAAAAAGTTTGGATACCCCTGATTTACAGCTCAAGACAATAAAAGGATGTTCATAGATGATCTAAATGTTGTCATCAGTGGTGCATGCAGTAGGATTCATAGTACAGTAATGGTGGTCATTTCTTAATTGATTATTCTCCCCTACACAACAATTTAACACAGACATTGTTAATTCATTCGTTCATCTTCGCAGAAAACCATATAGAAAATCTGGACAAAAGCTGAAACAAATTGGTTGCAAAGGTAGGATCAACTCAACAAATTTCGGTGGAATGGATGTTTAGAATCTCCTGGAACAGTGATTCTCAAACTGTGTTACTCCATCTAGTGGTGGGTCAAAGAATCACTTCATTAAAGTACAGTGATTTGTTTTCCTATATTCTAACACAGTGTTACTGTTCAAACTGCGTGTAATGTTACAGTGGGCTGTGGTACTCCATCTAGTGGTGGGCCAAAGAATCACTTCATTAAAGTACAGTGTTTTGTTTGTTTATATTCTAACACAGTCTTACTGTTCAAACTGCGTGTGATGTTACAGTGGGCTGTGGTACTCCATCTAGTGGTGGGCCAAAGAATCCCTTCATAGTACAGTGTTTTTTTTCCTATATTGTAACACAGTGTTACTGTTCAAACTGTGTGTAATATTACATTGGGTAAAATATTAAATACACTTGTTAAAGGCCTACTGAAACCCACTACTACCGACCACGCAGTCTGATAGTTTATATATCAATGATGAAATATTAACATTGCAACACATGCCAACACGGCGGGTTTAGTTTACTAAATTGCCATTTTAAATTTCCCGCGGAGTTTCCTGTTGAAAACGTCGCGGAATGATGACGCTTATGTGACGTTATTGGTTGGAGTGGACATTTTATCCCAGCATCACTCACGGCTAAAAGTCGTCTGCTTTAATCGCATAATTGCACAGTATTTTGGACATCTGTGTTGCTGAATCTTTTGCAACTTGTTCAAATAATAATGGACACTATATAGAAGAATGCTGTCGGTGGAAAGCGGTGGATTGCAGCGGCCTTTGGCAACCAAAACACAGCCTGTGTTTCTTTGTTTGTTGTGTAGCTTTAATATGGAACAGAGTGGTCAAGCGAACATGGTTCCCGACCACATGTTAACCGGCAGGTTTCGGTGAGAAAATTGTGATAAGTCGGCTCTTACCCGAGACATGAGTGGAGCTTGCAGCTGTCAAAGAGGCAGTTGCAACTTTCTTGGCTCCTCCATGGCTTCCATCAGAGACACTGGTGATCACCGCACCCCTCCGACTTTCAGGTATGACCATATAATCTCACTAAAACACTAGTAACACAATAATCAGATAAGGGCTTTTCCAGAATTATCCTAGTAAATGTGTCTAACATCTGAATCGCTCCCACTGCCCTCATCTTTTTATTTTTTTTAATTCTTATTTTTTTTCTAGAGCTTCACTCCAACTTTCCTCATCCACAAATCTTTCACCCTCGCTCAAATTAATGGGGAAATCGTCGCTTTCTCGGTCCGAATCGCTCTTGTTGCTGGTGGCTATGATTATAAACAATGTGAGGATGTGAGGAGCCCTACAACCCGTGACATCACGCGCACATCGTCTGCTACTTCTGGAACAGACAAGGCTTTTTTATTAGACCAAAAGTTGCAAACTTTATCGACCATGTTCTCTACTAAGTCCTTTCAGCAAAAATATGGCAATATCACAAAATGATCAAGTATGACACATAGAATGGACCTGCTATCCCCGTTTGAATAAGAAAATCTCATTTCAGTAGGCCTTTAAATAAACCTACTAAGCTACTGTATTTTAATGTTGGTCTTTATGGTGGCAATTGGAGAGACCAGTGTTTTCTGAGGCAGTACTTTGAAGTTGAAGAATCATTGATCTAGAAGATAATAGTTCATGAAAATGTACTGGCCCGCGGTGCGTTCATGAAACACACTGAAACTAAGACAGTCTGCTCAAAGGCAACAAGGACCAAAAGGGAAGGACGTGTTAGAGAACCGCAGGCGGCTACTCGCCTGCCATCAGAAGGCAGGTCACAGGTTCTTGGTAAAGAAATTAATCACTGAATGCGAAATGTTCCATCGTCCTTGTTGAGGTTGAGAAAAACTAGCGCAGTGTTGGAGCAGAGATGCATACGGAGATGCTCTGTAAAGTGAGGGATGATGAAGCAGGTTGAATCTTGGCAGGCAGCACCAGGGATTCAGTAGTTGTGATGGCTCAACTTTAAACAACTCCCCCCCCTTCCTGTGCCCTAGTTTCTACTCAGTCTTTAACCATCTTGTATATTTTATATCTCATCAGCTTGTTTCTCTCCTCTTCTACACCTACATAACTGCAAGCGTTGTCATTAGAACATTTTGAATTGTGATGCACCTTAATGCCATTAAACGCAGCCTGGTCAGTCCCCATCAGCGAGCACTAAACTGTTGCATTTGACGATGGACGTGATAATATCAAATATCGTAGTGTGTTTTGTTGACGGTGGTGCAATGTCAACAGTGCCCGATTTGCATAAGACACCAACACCCAGCTTCCTTCTCGAATCTCGTACCCTCGTTCTCCTTCTCCCTGCAGAAGCGCCGCAATTATTGAGCTTCAACCCAGATACATAAAGTAAAAGGCCGACATCGTTATAAATAAACAGGGGATTTTTTTTCCCTATGATGTGCAAAACCTAGTGCAGGACAAAAATGTGGTTGGGAGTTACATTTTAATTCAGTTATTACTAACCTTACTCACAATACCACAAAACAAATACGTATGGAAAGTAAAAATTGGATACACAAAGGGACACATTTAGATTTCAGAAGTGAGGGGGACACAACTGGCTTGGGTACATGGGGTATGGTTTGAAGGGATTAGATCAACGGTGTCCAAGCCTTTTGACTTAGGGGTCGCATTGGGCTAAAGATTTTTGGGCCAAAAGCCGACTGCACGTAAAGTAACTATATATATATATATATATATATATATATATATATATATATATATATATATATATATATATATATATATATATATAATGTGTGTGTGTATGTATGTATGTATTTGTATATATGTGTGTGTATATATATATATATATATATGTGTGTGTATGTATATATGTATGTGTGTGTATATATATGTATGTGTGTGTATATATGTGTATATATATATATATATATATATATGAATGTGTGTGTATATATATATATATATGAATGTGTGTGTATATATGTGTATGTATATATGTATATATATGAATGTGTGTGTATATATGTATATATGAATGTGTGTGTATATATGTATGTATATATGTGTGTGTGTATATATGTATATATATGAATGTGTGTGTATATGTATGTGTGTATATATATGTATGTATGTGTAAATATGTATATATATATATATATATATATATATATATATATATATATGTATACATGTATGTATGTATATATATGTTTGTATATATATATATATATATATAATGTACATACAGTATATATGTATGTGTGTATGTATATATAATATGTATGTATGTATGTATGTATATTAGGGGTGTAACTGTACGTGTATTTGTATTGAACTGTTTCGGTACGGGGGTTCCGGTTCGGTGCGGAGGAGTATCGAACGAGTTTCACACGAACATATAAAGCCTATGTTAAAGTCTTAACAAGCTGCTCCGCTTCGTTCTGCCTCTTTCTGTACACAGCACCCTGCATTGTCCCTCCCTCACAACCATCTGATTGGTTACATACAAAGCCAATCAGCAGTGCGTATTCAGAGTGATGTAACAGCCAGTTGATTGAGGTGTGTTTAAGCAGCAAAAAAGGACATTATATTAAATGAAGAGTTTCTGTCTTTGATAGTGTATATAATAATGTAAGCGCATCATAAAGCCTACATGAAGTCCATGGTGTTTAGGGATGAATAGTCTCTCCTATTGCTATTGTGCTATTTTTTTCAGCTGTAGTTACATGAATCATTAGTAATGTAGCAGCCTAGTTTTGAATGGCAGGGTCCCTGCTATCACAGGTTGATAAAAATGTTACATCTACATAATAAAAGTCAACTACAGGCTTCCCAAATGCTGTAATAAATTAAGCATGATGAGTTGATTTGAAACGTTAATGTTGCACTTTTTATATGTAGAAGAAAAGTTGTCATTTAATCAAAGCAACAAGTTTAGGCAGTTTAATGTGGATTAATGTGGGCAGAATTATTATAATGTTCCCAATGTTAAAAGGATCAAGCCATTGTTTACAAATTTGGTTAATAAATAACCCAAAAATGTATATTATGTTGTTTTCTTACTGTACCGAAAATTAACCGAACCGTGACCTCCAAACCGAGGAATGTACCGAACCGAAATTTTTGTGTA
>NC_084623.1:16895745-16913245 GCF_033978795.1 Nerophis ophidion
ATATATATATATATGTATGTATGTATGTATGTATGTATGTATGTATGTATGTATGTATGTATGTATGTATGTATGCAGTGGGGCAAAAAAGTATTTAGTCCGATTATATAAGTTCTCCCACTTAAAATGATGACAGAGGTTTGTAATTTTCATCATAGGTACACTTCAACTGTGAGAGAAAGAATGTGAAAAAAAAAACAGGAATTCACAATGTTGGAATTTTAAAGAATTTAATTGTAAATTCAAAGCTCTCACTAATGGAAGGAGGTTTTGGCTCAAAATCTCACGATACATGGCCCCATTCATTCTTTCCTTAACACGGATCAATCGTCCTGTCCCCTTAGCAGAAAAACAGCCCCAAAGCATGATGTTCTTGGGATGCAACTCAGTATTCTTCTTCCTCCAAACACGACGAGTTGAGTTTATACCAAAATGGATACATGGATGTTACAGCAGAGGATTGGTAGAATGTCATGTGGTCAAATGAAACCAAAATATAACTTTTTGAATTATTGACCTGCTTAAGGTTCCAATTTCTTCACATCAAATGTTCCACTTAAAATTACTTTTAGGACAAAATATTGTGTATTTTGTGTTTTTTCATCGACAAAAAGGGCAACAACATAAACACCTTTTTTTTTAACTTAACTGAAGTTGACCTTGAGATTTAAGCGTTGAATAATAAAAAAGATATATTGATGACTTTTTTTTATTTTTTATTAAAATTTATGTCTTAGACTTTTCTGGGTTCATTAGACCAAACTTTTTGTGCGGCTGAATGGTTAAAAAAAAGAAAAAATATTTAATGGTCCCTGCATGCTCTGATTTGTTTCAGTATGCGGCCCACTATTAAAAAAAAAAAAAGGTTTGGACATCCCTACACTAAGTCCTTAACTTACTTACTGAGCTTGGCCAGTGTGTATTTTGTACAATAATCAATTATGATCCATTACACTCTAATGGTCCTCCACATACCTGCTTGGCTTGCCAGTCATTCCTTGGATTATACCTTGACAGCCGTAGTAGCGGACAATGTCGAATACAGAAGCAAAATGAAGCCACAGACTGGCTGTGCCCTGGTATGTTAATCTCGAGTGGTTAGGAGTATTATATACCATGTGAGCATTGTGAAAAGAAGTATAGACAATAGTGCTTCCTTTGACTTTCTCCCGTGCGACAGCTCGTGCTGAAACTGTCTACCACTTACTACCAATTATTTGATGAACAGTAAATGTTCTATGAAAGGGTGACTGACCCAAGCAAGAAGAGTGTTACTGTTGACGGACTCCAGGTTGGAAACAGACCATACTCATCACTTATTCATTCATTCATTCAATCATTCATTTTCTATAATGCTTGTTCTCAGGGTCGCCGTTGGGCTGGAAAATACACAGCTGACCTGCGACAAGAGGTGGAGTTCACCCAGTCAATCACATTTTTCTCAGTCGCAGACATATTTGTTATGTATGTGTATCAACTTTATTTACGTTAAGGATGTACATTCTCCGTGAGCCCCATACGGGGAAAAAAGGATGTTGGGGGAATTTTGATACATGTTGTACATTAAAGATTAGGGATTTTACATACATTTATGTAATGTAGTATCAGACACATTCACAATAACATGTAATATTTACCGTATTTTTCGGAGTGCAAGCCGCTCCGGAGTATAAGCCGCACCTGCCGGAAATGCATAATAAAGAAGGAACAAAAACATTTGTCGCACTGGAGTATAAGTCGCATTTTTTGGGGAAATTTATTTGATAAAACCCAACACCAAGAATAGACATTTGAAAGGCAATTTAAAATAAATAAAGAATAGTGAACAACAGGCTGAATAAGTGTACGTTATATGACGCATAAATAACCAACTGAGAAGGTGCCTGGTATGTTAACGTAACATATTATGGTAAGAGTCATTCAAATAACTATAACATATAGAACATGCTATATGTTTACCAAACAATCAGTCACTCCTAATCGCTAAATCCGATGAAATCTTATACGTCTAGTCTTTTACGTGAATGAGCTAAATAATATTTGATATTTTACGGTAATGTGTTAATAATTTCACACATACTGTAAGTCTCCCCTGAATATAAGTCGCACCCCTGGCCAACCCATGAAAAAAACTGTGACTTATCGTCCGAAAAATACGGTACATATTTTGGTCATTTATTAATTTATTTATTTCACAAATGCGTTGCATCCTTTGCTTCTCCCTAATCGCAGATTTCATGAGAGACAACAAACACTACTTTGGGACAAACAATGTTCCAGAACCTTAAATTTTGAGACTGAATATAACGAGGATGATCCACACCAGGGGTAAGGAACCTGTGGCTCTTTTGATGACCGCATCTGGCTCTCAGATAATTCTTAGCTGACATTGCTTAACACGATAAGTAATGAATAATTCTGCAGTTAATCACGATGTTAAAAATAACTTTCAAAATATAAAACATTCTCAAGCATGTTAATCCATCCAACCGTTTTCTACCGCACCTGTTCAAGAAATAACAATGTTATTAAAAAAAAAATTGAGACTTATTATACTCTAAAAATGTTGGTTTTAATTAAAAAATGCACGCATTTAGTTGTATTTAGTGTTAAAAAAATATGATATGGCTCTCAGGGAAATATGTTTTAAAATATTTGGCTTTCATGGCTCTCTCAGCCAAAAAGGTTCCCGACCCCTGATCTACACGTTTTAGAAGCTCTGTGCGAAAGTAGCAGAATGGCTAAGTGCTAAACGAAAAATGCAAAATAGGGACATAATAAAACAATCACCATGCCATGTACAATGTGTTCTCTCAACGGGATGCCCAATGATGGGATTTTTGTATCTTCCCGTTTAAATGAAAAATTGATCATAAGCCTCACACAGGTAAAAATAGATGAATACAACTTTTGCCAAGTTAAATATCAAAGTTGACTAACCTCAGTTTATGACCCCAACCTTCATGGCATGGGCATGAGTTATAATATAGAATTGGCTCAGAGGCGACGCAGCAGCTCACCATGTACAATAAATATCAGCATAAGCTTGTTATCTCTCTGTGATCACGGCGCGACTAAACGTAGTTCCTCGGCATAAGCTCTTACAATAACAATATCGCTAATACTAGATCAATATTCAGGGCACAAGATGTAAAAAGAGTATTGTTGGCGGTTTTTGAATTTTTTTCAGGGGGCTTAATGGTTGCAATAGAGTCCTCCCATCAGCTGCATTGTTAGCTGTGTTGTACCTGCCATATTAGCATATGCAATGCAAAAAAGAGAAAAAGTGTGTGTTTTTGTCATACTGTACATAGGAATTGAGAATGATAGGCAAAATAATAATTAAAAAAAAATGCAGTTGCCCCTAAAGGAGCTATTTGGAGCCAGGATAGACCAAACTAAATTCAATTATTTCGTTTTGGTGTTTTACGGAGTTATTTTTTTGATAGGGGATATATTATTAATAGGATTTATAAAATACTTCTGGATCATACCAGACGTACCATCCTACTATCACAACACTGCGATGCCTCTCTGAGCCTTTGGCGTGATAAAAATAGGTTCTGTTGTCTAGATTGCGGCTTTATTAAGTGCAGAAAAGGTACAGTACACACACAAAATCCTAAATTCAATAGAGCAGTCTTCACCACTTTACACACAGTTTATATAGCCGGGGTTTAATTTCATTTGGGATCTTTGCAGCTCAGGCCCTTAGTGAGTCCCTAGCAAAGTGTTGTATTAAGATCGGCGTTTGAAATTCACTGACCCAATGAAAGCGAGAGTTATTGTCTCATAATGTTTGTTTTATTGCCCTAGTATAGTGGTTCTTATTCATAGCCTTACAATTTCTTACGGCATACCATAACTTCCTTAATTTTTTGCGAAAAAACATTTTGCAGACTGTAAAGCTATGGGTCTTCGATCCCTGGGGGTCATCAGACACCTGTTTGAGTATTAGCAATGGGTAAAAAAGCCCACTCTGATGACCAATCGGTAAGAAGTGCATACATGCGAGAGGGATCTGATTTACAATCGCATCGTCTGTTTGTTAACTAATTAAATACACAAGCTTTTCTTACTGCAACATTGAAACGGCTGGATGGATTGGTGTTGTTGAGTCACACTCACAATCGATAGCTTCCTGGCTATTCACACCTTCTGATTTCTTGGTTCCTCACGCCAGATGCTACTGTCATACTTTTTTCTTCTGTTCTTTGGTGCCAGGAGGAAATAGACGGATTGCAAAAAATATATACAGATATGAGATCAAATCTATCATGGAGGATAGGACATTAAATGATTCTGGTTTGCATGATCCTGACAGATAACTGGATTATTTTGGATTTTGATCCGTGGTTCTCAAACTTTTTTCGCCTCGGAAAAAAACTTGGCTCTTAAAGTACGAGACCAACATTAAAATACAGTAGCAGAATTGGCATAGGTTATTACAAACAAAGCAGAGGTTTTATTTAACTAGTATATTTATTATGTTGGCCACTGTAATATTACATATTTTGAACAGTAACACTGTGTTTGAATACAGGAAAATAAAACACTATTTTAATCAAGTGGTTCTTTGGCATACCACTAGATAGAGCTGGTGTACCATTAGTGCTACACATACCACAGTTTGAAAGTTATTGATTTAGATGATGATGCTGATTTAATGGTACAGGTTTTCAGTGAATTGGAATTCGAAAGGTCAGACAAAGACCAAATTGTATGAAAACCGAAGCAAATTTTTGAGAAATATGAAACTCCAATTGAATGATCCGTACTCCCAAAAATATGAGCCCTAAACATATTTTATGTTGAAAATGTTAATTTAGCCTTCTGGTGAGTATTTATATAAATAGGTTAATAAATAGGTTGTACTTGTATAGCGCTTTTCTACCTTCAAGGTACTCAAAGCGCTTTGACACTACTTCCACATTTACCCATTCACACACACATTCACACACTGATGGAGGGAGCTGCCATGCAAGGCGCCAACCAGCACCCATCAGGAGCAAGGGTGAAGTGTCTTGCTCAGGACACAACGGACGTGACGAGGTTGGTACTAGGTGGGATTTGAACCAGGGACCCTCGGGTTGCGCACGGCCATTTATAAATGGTTGATTTATATAGGCTAGTAATGATAAAGGCTGCAGACGCCAGGTAGCCGAAACTTGTCAGGTACAAAACATTACCTTACTAGCCTATATAAATCAACCATTAATAAATACAAAACACATTTGTAGAGAGAAATTATAGTTTTAAATGCAGAAAAAATGTGAAACAAATAAATAAGGCAGTTGTTTTATTCAACAAGTATATTTAATATTTCTGGCCACTGTAACACTACACGTCTATCATCTATAACAGTGGTTCTCAACCTTTTTTCAGTGATGTACCCCCTGTGAAAATTTTTTTTAATTCAAGTACCCCCTAATCAGAGCAAAGCATTTTTGGTTGAAAAAAAGAGACAAAGAAGTAAAATACAGCACCATGTCATCAGTTTGATTTATTAAATTGTATAACAGTGCAAAATATTGCTCATTTGTAGTGGTCTTTCTTGAACTATTTGGAAACATTTTTAATAAAAATAACTAAAAACGTGTTAAAAAATAAACAAGTGATTCAATTATGAATAAAGATTTCTACACATAGAAGTACTCATAAACTTAAAGTGCCCTCTTTGGGGATAGTAATAGAGCTCCATCTGGATTCATGAACTTAATTCTAAACATTTCTTCACAAAAAAATAAATCTTTCACATCAATATTTATGGAACATGTCCACAAAAAAATCTAGCTGTCAACACTGAATATTGCATTGTTGTATTTTTTTTCACAGTCTATGAACTTACATTCATATTTTGCTGAAGTATTATTCAATAAATATATTTATAAAGGATTTTTGAATTGTTGCTATTTTTAGAATATTATAAAAAAATCTCAAGTACCCCTTGGCATACCTTCAAGTACCCCCAGGGGTACACGTACCCCCATTTGGGAAACACTGATCTATAATGATACTGCATCTACTGTACATATTTACAGACTTCTTTGGTGTACCACTCGATGAAGAATCACTGCACTAATTGGTTTCGCACATTGGTAGTTGGATAACAGAGGCAGCACACAAAAATCGAAGCAAACTTTTGGCGAACATGTTCTAAACGTAGGCTTACCAAAACCTGAGGTACAACTATATTTATATTTAGGAATAACAGTTTTTAATGTATGCTGCTTGAGTTGATACATAGGCTGAATGTTGACTTGATGTCACAAGTTGTCCACGGACTACTGCACAGCTTCAAGCACAACATTTTAAACTAAATGAATGATCAATGCACGCATGCACTGCATCAGTGATGCTCAGGTGACCCCTAACTCATCTTTAGTGGGTTGAGGTAAGCAAGAAAATATTGCTGTTTCAGGTCAGTTGGGTAAAGTGAAGCATTTTTTCTCAAAAGGTTATAGAGGGTAACATTAATGATATGGCACTACGAGTAAAATGTTCCGTTTTCTTGATCTTTCGAACACATACTCGAAAGAATGTGTGCTCTGTATCCAGTTGATCATGTGCTTAAAGCGCATCAAATGGGTTAAATTGTATTTTTCTGCACGTTGTTGTGGGTGCATGTCTGTCTGTTGGAAGGAAGCAGAAGAATCGTCAAAATGGTTGGTTGTAAAATTTAGGAGAGGATCTGAGTCTAAATCTTTTGTTTGTTTTTTTTGAAGGAGATCTTGGAGTTTGCATGTTTCCCCGGTTACCGTATTTTTCGGAGTATAAGTCACTCCGGAGTATAAGTCGCACCTGCCGAAAATGCATAATAAAGAAGGAAAAAAAAACATATATAAGTCGCACTGGAGTGTAAGTCGCATTTTTGGGAGAAATGTATTTGATAAAACCCAACACCAAGAATAGACATTTGAAAGGCAATTTAAAATAAATAAAGAATAGTGAACAACAGGCTGAATAAGTGTACGTTATATGACGCATAAATAACCAACTGAGAGCGTGCCTGGTATGATAACGCAACATATTATGGTAAGAGTCATTCAAATAACTGTAACATATAGAACATGCTATACGTTTACCAAACAATCTGTCACTACCAATCAGTAAATCACATGAAATCTTATACGTCTTCTCTTACGTGAATGAGCTAAATAATATTATTTGATATTTTACAGTAATGTGTTAATAATTTCACACATAAGTCGCTCCTGAGTATAAGACGCACCTAAAAACTGCGACTTATAGTCCGAAAAATACGGTACTCTGAAATCAACAAAAACATGCATGGGAGGTTATGTGAGTACTCTGTCCATAGGTGTGAATAGGAGTGTTGTATCTCGTGATTGACAGTCCAAGATGTAGTCAGCTCACCTCTGACATGAATAGAGATGGGAATTGTTAAGATTTTTCCTGTTCTGATTCCACTTTTGATTCCGCTTAACAATTTGGTTCTTAATCAGTTTTCTTATCGATTCTTATTTGGAAAAAAATATAACAAAACAGTAGATTAGCGTACATTTTTTTTTTAGTTCAGAAGTAACATGATCTTACAAAGCTAACGGTGAGGTCTTCAGAGGCATAAAACTCTTTTGAATATATTTTTTCAAAAGGTTTCTGTAGAAGTTAACAAAATAAAACGTGGAAATTACACAAGAATGGAAACATTTTGTAACATTTTTTAAACTTTTTGTCATCTGCCAAGAAAATATACCGTGCAATATACAGTGCAAAGGTTTGTTTAGATTTACAAAGTGAAACAATAACTTAGGCTCATAACATGCAACACAATATTCATTACTGTGACGTTTAGCTGGCATTGTGGCGTGGTTGTGTTCTCTCGTGGATGCAGTCGGAATGGAACACAGCGTGAAGGTAGGAATAAAGATTTATTCTTACTATAAAACAGACTAAGAACTAAAACTACTTGCACAAAGGCACTAACAACAAAAACCAACAGAACTAGCATGTGAGCTATATAGAACTAAGGACGCTAGCATGTGAGCTAGGAAAATAAACACACAAATAGCGTGGAAGCTAATCGAATACAGAAAAGTAGTTACCACAATGCGGGATAGCGACGTCACCTGTTGCATGGAAAGCAAATTACACTGCAAGGCCGGAAGACAAACAAAGGCAGGCTTAAATCGGGAGGATAATCAAAGGCAGGTGCGCGTGAAAGACAAAAAGCAGGTGACACAAATGCGTTACTATGGTAACGGAACAAAACAGGAAGTGCCACCAGGAACTGTGGAAGACAAATACTAGACAGAATGTGATACAAAACAGGAACAAAAACAGAATATGACATTATCCAAAGTAGCGGATCATGACAATTACAAACCTTCTTTTGATATACGTTTGATGAATATGGCTTACATCTTATAAAAACCTTGAATTGAAAATCTTAGAAAATATGGGGTTTTCAAAAACTGTAAATCATGATCATCAAAATGATAATAAAAATACATGTACAAATTATTTTCACATTTGTAGTTGAATTGTTGACATGAATGGACTTTTACACGATTTTCTAATTTTATGAGTTCCGCCTGTATAATACAATGAGTGAGTGAAAATGTTGGAAGAAAACATGCAATTTTTCTCTGACTACTTCATCTACTGAAGGAGCATCTATGTTGCAAATTGTGGCAAGCTTTTCACCACAAACTTAGTCACTGCTTGGTGACATTTGTCGTTTTTGACCGAGTGGTACACAGCGGTGAAAGCTAGCAACAGAGGTGAACAGGAGCCATCCAAACCAGTCAGACTATATCTCTTCATGCTCATCTGAAAGAAAAGGTATTAATTTTAATATAACAGATAATAGTGCCAACATAATATGTGGTATTAGTGCCCGTTGTATTTAGGCTGCTGCTTTGGATGAGATCGGCGCGATTAAAAAATGCGACATTCATTCATAGTCTTGCACAATGTGTGTTCAGATGGTTCAGAATATTGCTCGTTTAAGGTTTTTTTTTCCACAGAACATTTTAGTTTAACCTTCGTCTTGTGTTAGGGTCGGTACCGACCCGTTTTAGTTAAATGCATAAAAGAACCACATAAATTTATTTTTTTGCATCAAGGCTTTTTGACTTTTGTCAGGAACCTCTATTTCAACAGCAAAAAAAAAACTTTTTTTTTTTCACTAAATTATAAAATGCTCTGGTTGAAATTATGACTTTGGTGTTGTTAGGGTCGGTTTCGACCCAGTTATAAAAATAAGATTATTAAGCAATAATTAGAGCCAAAACTGAACACACTGACAGCCAACTCCTCTCCCAATCATGTGTTTATATTTTAGGGGATTCTCAATTTACCTTGTTATCCAGTACAAAAACAAAGACGGGCATGTCCAGACATGTGAGGTCAATTCAGTATAAAATTATTAAAATGAAAAAATAAATACAACACATTTATTTAAGAGATGTGTTCTATTACCCCTCAGTAATCATCACGTAACACAAAATCCTTTTATTTATTTATACGACCCTCTTGAGGTTCATTTGACCATTTTTTAAATTGAAATCGAGGGGTATACTGACAAAAAAAGGCCCAATGGCCCACACCAAAAATATTAAAACCAATATTTTCATGGATAAGGAAGCCTAACAAGGTAACCAAGAGATGAGATAATTGTTTTTAGTGTATTTTACATCTGATTTAAGACATGGGTCAAAACTGACCCGTTAACATAAGAGATGGTAACAGAAATCTAACACAAGAGGAAGGTTAACTTAAATCTGTACCACTTATGGGGTGTTTGACTTTGGAGTTTTCACTGTTCTGAGTTGCGTTTCTGGTGTACTGATGTAGAGATTTTATGAGCATCATTCGTTGAAGCTTGATTAAGGTTCTTTGGTAGAGGTATTATCTTGGAACTTTTAAAACTGATGAGGAGTCTTGCTTAGTTAAGGGAAATATTAAATGTGCCTGTGAGGACCTTCAGCTATTCTGCACAACTCTTCAGTACACAGAAGAAAACCACAGGCTTCTGGGAATTGGCCAAAATAGATGTACTTCTTGTATGACAACAACCTTTAAAGCTACACTAAAGAACTTTCAGGTTTTGGGCGCACTAGTGGACCGAATCTGTAGTGTTTTGCCAGAAGAAAGACCACATTTCCCAAGAGGACTAGCCCATATAGCTTCAAACTGACACGATAATACCACAATGATTCAGTATTAATGATCTTTCCACAGTAGGAACCTATATATTATACCCAAACTTTATATTTGCAGTTTGCCGTCATCACATTGTTTTTTTCTTTATACTTTTTGTACTTTTGAGTTTGTTGCGTGGCTGGTCAGTAACAGCAATCTATCAATCTGGTGGCTATTTATTGCTACCACACAAATTTCCGATAGCTAACATTAGCGTTATCATTTTAATTTGAGCATCAAAAGTAATTTACTAGTTTTTTGTATCTCCTTAAACAAAACTTTTCATTTCTTTGGTTGTTTTGTAGCTTCTGCCATGATAGCAGTAATTGCACGTAGGCATTTTTCTTCTTTCTCTTTTAGTTCTCTGGCAGCACGTAGGCATTCGTATCGACTTCCGTTTTTTTCCTGAATGGGATAGGGGGGTGATGTATGCCATGAAGTAATTCAGCACATTTGTATTTTTTTGTGTGGCAGCGTTCCTTCCACCCTCCTCAAAGTTTGTAAATGCCAATGAAAGTTCAGCTACACAGGCAAATCATATTGTTGATGTAGATGCCCATATTTCCTCTACAGATTTACTTTACAAAAGACAAATTGTGGGATGCATCTCTTGTTGCCTTATTTGTATTTGACTTTATTAAATTGATTCGTATTATTGTTTGGTGCAGGGGGAGGAAAAAAGGGAAGACAGAGGGGGAATTTTCGGGGACAATAGGGGGATAAGACAGAGAGACAATAACAACGGAACAGCATCAGCAAATTTGGTATGTACAAATATGATATGAAAAGTGATAGCAAAGAAGCAGTGAAGTAAATATTACCACAGAAATGACAATGAACATTATACTACAAATGAAGCAATACAAATATCAATAGAAATAGGACTATTGATAATGAATTATAACCATTAGCTCTATTATCAACAATGGATTTGTTTCAAATACAACAATACATGTACAGTATGTAGTGATAACTTGAAATATAAAAGAAAGTAAATAAATGGAGGGGAAGAAAGAGAAGCAAACTGTATTAACCTTGTAGATTGTTATAGTAACAATAGGTTATGCTTTGTCAGTGTGCTATGTATTAACCCAGTTTCCCCTTGTTGCCTAAAATAACTTAAGTTGCATTTAAAAGTCGTCAGAAAAATTACAGCCAATAAATGTGTACGCTTTATAAACCGACTAGTCGACTAATCCAGTGGTTCTCAACCTTTTTTCAGTGATGTACCCCCTGTGAACATTTTTTTAATTCAAGTACCCCCTAATCAGAGCAAAACATTTTTGGTTGAAAAAAACAGATAAAGAAGTAAAATACAGCACTATGTCATCAGTTTCTGATTTATTAAATTGTACAACAGTGCAAAAACATTGTTCATTTGTAGTGGTCTTTCTTGAACTATTTGGAAAAAAAAGATATAAAAATAACTAAAAACTTGCTGAAAAATAAACAAGTGATTCAATTATAAAGATTTCTACACATAGAAGTAATCATCAACTTAAGTGCCCTCTTTGGGGATTGTAATAGAGATCCATCTGGATTCATGAACTTAATTCTAAACATTTCTTCATAAAAAAATAAATCTTTAACCTCAATATTTATGGAACATGTCCCAAAAAAATCTTGCTGTCAACACTGAATATTGCATTGTTGCATTTCATTTTCACAGTTTATGAACTTACATTCCTCTTTTGTTGAAGTATTATTCAATAAATATATTTATAAAGGATTTTTGAATTGTTGCTATTTTTAGAATATTTTTAAAAAATCTCACGTACCCCTTGGCATACCTTCAAGGACCCCCAGGGGTTACGCGGCCCTCCATTTGAGAACCACTGGACTAATCGATAACGTTTCAGCCTTAGCCGAGACGTGACATAGACATGATGATGAACACAATCAATGTATCCTCCCAAAACACCCTTCTGCCTTTAACTCGCTTCCAGGGTTTTATAAAGGACGATTTGACTGAAGACAGCCCTAGATCTACAGTATGTTTGATTTAGACCTTTTCCCATACTTTACCTATTTACTTTACCTATTGGGCCCAAACGTTTTTATCTTCCTGAAGATAAAGCCACAAAGGAAACTATAGACAACTGTGCAAAAAAAAAAACAGTGATTTCGTTCTTTTGAGAAATGAGTTTGCAATTGTTCCACACTTACAAGTTGAGTCCGTTTGCTGCTGGTAAGCATTTTTCTCAGACGGTGGGCTGTGTTTTATCAGTGTGTTTGCTTGGTTGTCAAAAGCTTGCCATCTGCAGCATAATTATAGGGCGGCCTCTCTAGGCAGCCAGCCTCACACCATCTTTTTAACAGTCGACACACCACCATTTTTATTACCCGCTGCCAAAGAAAGGAATTGGTGTGATGTGATCAGATAAGCAGAGAATATGAGATAAGGATGTTGCTCATAGATCACACCTCTACTATTTTTACAGATAGTGTTAATTTCATGCAGCCCAATATGTTTTGGCAAATCTAATATCTACCATGAATGTATATACTATGTAATACATTTGCTGTATATGGCTGAGATAAGAGAGCGTTTATATATGATGTCCTCTAAACCAGGGGTGTCCAAATTTTTTCCACCAAGGGCCTCATAACGAAATTTAAAGTATGCGTTGGCCATTTTGATATTCCGAAAACAGACACATATTAAACATATAGACCAGGCCTGGTCAATTATTTTGACTCGGGGTGCCAAATTTAGAGAATAAAAATGTGTTTTTATTTATCAATCCAACAAACCACTACACAGCAATACCATAACAATGCAATCCAATTCCAACACCAAACCTGACCCAGCAACCCTCAGAACTGCAATAAACAGAGCAATTGAGGAAAGACACAAACCGACACAGAACAAACCAAAAGTAGTGAAACAAAAATGAATATTATCAACAACAGTATCAATATTAGTTATAATTTCAGCATAGCAGTGATTTAAAAATCCCTCATTGACATTATCATTAGATATTTATAAAAAAACAAAAAAAAACCAATAGTGTCACAGTGACTTACACTTGCATCGCATCTCATAAGCTTGACAACACACTGTGTCCAATGTTTTCACAAAGATAAAATAAGTCATATTTTTGGTTCGTTTAATAGTTAAAACAAATTTACAATTCTAAAAGCTTTTTTTTTTTATTTAAATCTACTACTCTGCTAGCATGTGAGCAGACTGGGGTAGATCCTGCTGAAATCCTATGTATTGAATGAATACGAAATCGTTTTGAATCGGAAAAATATCGTTTTTGAATCGAGAATCGCGTTGAATCGAATTTTTTTTAATTTATAATCGAATCGCGACCCCAAGAATCGATATTGAATCGAATCGTGGGACACCCATAGATTCGCAGCCCTAATATACATATATACACACACAATCCCTTCAAGCCTGTTTTGCAGGTTTCACTGCTCTTCAGGGGATTTCTCCTGAAAGAGCAGTCCAAAGAGTGCTGTACAGTATGTGTGCGTGTCTCCTATTTTTAGGAACACTATTACAAAACCTCATAATAATGTCCGATTGAATGCTAAAAACGTTATGACAGACCGCCTTAAAAACGGAATGGAATTTTACATATTTTTACTGAATGACACACCCAGAATGTACATGAATATAAAGAATGTGGGATTTATAATATTAACTATGAACGATAAAACACTGAATATTGACAACAAATGAACGTAGCACACCCTCTCGATCGACATATTTTTCAATCAAGCAAAATGCAACAAACAAAGCAAAAAATAACTGTGAAGGGTAAAAAAAAACAACTCACCTACAATTTGATACATCACTAAGCTTTAGAACTTTGTGGTAAAAATCTCCTTCTGCGTCTGTCCCTGACACCTGCATTTCAGACTAGCCGCTCTGGAAACACTCTTTGGAAACGCGCCCCTCCCACACTGCTTGGTGACTCGTCTGAACTGCTGTGACTTAGATTATCATAGTAACTAGTACACCATGCAAGAGCGAAAAATTCCAAACAATGAAATACTTTCTATAGTTCAAGGCATACGGTAATTTGAAAACATCACTGCACATCATAGAGGCAGCTACAGTTTCAATCTGAAAGATTGAAAAAAATTATTTGGGAATATCCGGCAGGCCAGATTGAAAGGCTTAACGGTCCACATCCATCCCCCGGGCCTTAATTTGCCCAGGTCTGATATAGACAGATTGCATGTGTTTAGAAGACAAAACCGAGTGTCAACTTTGGGTTATAGAAATGTCCAAAGAATGTCCAAAACTTGAGTTTTGTTGGCATGCAACATTTTGTAGTAAAAAGTAAAAAGTAGGGGTGTAACGGTACGTGTATTTGTATTGAACCGTTTCGGTTTTGTTCGGAGGTGTACCGAACGAGTACACATGCTAGCAGCGACCGGGTTAAGACAACATGTAAAAGCCAGAGCTAGAAGATCCTCCTGCCTCGTTAAGATCTCCCTTTTGGGAACACTTTGGCTGCGCGACACAAAAATTGGGGGACGGAGGTTTGCCGACATTGTTCAGCAGCTGCTTGTGACAACACGCGCAGGGGAGACACTCCTCCAGGGCTGATGTATTCTCGGGGGCAACACCCTTCACTCTACCCGGCAGTGGGTCTCCACAGCTTCGGACTCCAGGGTAAATGAAGAGTCCGGCGATTAGTTGCATATCGTGGCTTTATTGAGGTCTTGCACACAGCCAATCCAACAAAACATTAGCCAGTCCCCGCACTCACTACCACTCCCTTACCTCTCTCGCCCACACACTCACTTACGTCACATGCTGTCACATATTTAAGGGCCACACACACACATACGCTACTCTCATAACACATGCTAACCCATTTGAAGCGTCACCACCGCATTCAAGCAGCCTCTCCTCGGCGAATCAGACAGGGCTAAAGCAATAACAAATGTTTTTATAGCAACAAATTTAAGTCCATATTGCATTAAAAAATAGATTTTGACCCACTTCTATGGCGGAACATGCCAAGTTAGCCAGGCTGGGGGGGAAAGAAAAGTTAATCTGAGGCTGAGTTGACTTGAAAATGTTTAATGTTGCACTTTTTATATGTAGAAGAAAAGTTTTTTTTATTTTATTTACAACTTGAGGCAGTTTAATGTTGATTAACGTGGACCCCGACTTAAACAAGTTGAAAAAAGTATTAGGGTGTTACCATTTAGTGGTCAATTGTACGGAATGTGAACTGTACTGTGCAATCTACTATTAAAAGTCTCAATCAATCAATCAATCAATCAAAAAAAGAATGGTTTCTTAACAAAACCTTTCTGAGCCTTATCTTGTTTAGTTTTTATTTTATATATGTTGACCACATTAACCCTGGCAATGGACCCTGTGTGTATATGTATGTTATGCCATTGTTTACAAATTTGGTAAATAAATAACCAAAAAATGTATCTTTTGTTTAATTATTGTACCGAAAATGATCTGAACCGTGACCTCTAAACCCCTAGTAAAAAGTAATGATTTGAAAAAGTTCAAATGTTGATGCTAATAATAATACAATGTGTCACTTATAACAAAGTTTTTGTTTTACAAAATAAAAATAAAAAATCTAAATGTCCCCCAAATAATTAGACTTTAAAATGTTTTATCAGCTTTTTTCTCATTACATTATGTCATTTTGCTAAATTTTTTTTGTTACGTTTTTACTCTTGTTTTTCTAAAACTCGAGCCGTGGGCTGCAAATGGCCACAGGGCCGTGTTTTGGACACCCCTGCTCTCAACTGTCCCTTGTTAAAAGCCTACTGAAATTAGATTTTCTTATTTAAGCAGGGACAGCAGGTCCATTCTATGTGTCATACTTGATCATTTTGCGATATTGCCATATTTTTGCTGAAAGTATTTAGTAGAGAACATCGACGATAAAGTTCGCAACTTTTGGGCGCTAATAAAAAAGCCTTGCCTTTACCGGAAGTAGCAGACGATGTGCGCGTGACGTCACGGGTTGTAGGCCTTCTCACATCCTCACATTGTTTATAATCATAGCCACCAGCAGCAAGAGCTATTCGGACCGAGAAAGCGACAATTTCCCCATTAATTTGAGCGAGGATGAAAGATTCGTGGATGAGGAAAGTTAGAGTGAGGCACTAAAAAATAAAATAAAATAAAAAGTGACGGCTCCGGGCGGCGGCAGTAGTAGCGTTTCAGATGTAATTAGACACATTTACTAGGATAATTATGGAAAATCCCTTATCTGCTTATTGTTTTAATAATGTTTTAGTGAGATTTCTGAAGTCATACCTGAAAGTCGGATGGCTGCGGTGAACGCCAGTGTCTCAGAGAGAAGCCAATGGAGGAGCCAAATCACAGATGCCTTTTTGACAGCTACAGGAGGAGGTCCCATAATCCACTGAAGTCTCCGGTAAGAGCTGACTTAATATCACAATTTTCCCATCCAAAAACTTGCTGGTTGACGTAGAGAAACATGTCCGCTTGACCGCTCTGTGTTAAAGTTTCACAACAAAGAAACACTGGCTGTGTCTCGGTGCTAAAGGCAGCTGCAATCCACCGCTTTCCACCAGCAGCATTCTTATTTATAGTCTCAATTATTAATTAAACAAATTGCAAAAGATTCAGCAACACAGATGTCCAAATTACTGTGTAATAATGCGATGAAAAGAGACGACTTTTAGCCGTGTGTGGCGCTGGGCTAATATATCCGCTACAACCCGAGACGTCACGGGCACGCGTCATCATACGCGTCATCATTCTGCGACGTTTTCAACAAGAAACTCCGCGGGAAATATAAAATTGTAATTTAGTAAACTAAACCGGCCGTATTGGCATGTGTTGCAATGTTAATATTTCATCATTGATATATAAACTATCAGATTGCGTGGTCGGTAGTAGTGGGTTTCAGTAGGCCTTTAATATTAACAGCCAGGAAATTATGCATGGGAAGATTAATCATAATTGTTGTCGAGACAGACTTTAAAGTACAAAGAGCAGCCTATTTTTGGACAGTAACCTAGTAGTTTTTTCACAGGCTTGTAGCTGCAGGTGGGGTAACATTTCATGGTGTCACTGTGTTGTTTATTTTTATGATTAATCCAAGAAGGAGCTGATTGGTATTCAAAGGCAGTCTGTTTCAACATTTCATTAGCACTGCCCCTTGCCCTAATGCAGAGATGCAGCAGATTTACTCGAGTTGACACGGTTTCCTTAGAATCCAATGGCTGACAGTGCCTCCCCAGGGTCATCGTACGAGCATACTAATTGAAGTGAACTCTACAGTCTCTCATTGGACTGACCGTGAGGACATGAAATTGGTTGTTTAGTCAAGGTAAGGCAGGAGGGAGATGTAATTAAAAT